>NC_069503.1:1078210804-1078243304 GCF_027579735.1 Bombina bombina | reverse complement strand
TAAAATAAATGTCTGGCCATGGTGATTAGGGACCCCAGATAAATAGACATCTATGTTTCTAGAATATAGAATATAGACAATATCAATTTCAAATTATAGAAAACAAAAGGTTAAGTGATGCGCTGGTAAAAGCCCCTGCACGTATACACTTCTGCTCCCAAAAAAACAGAAAAATATATAATTTTTAGAGTAAAAAGTTATGTATATGTGCGGTAACAGCTAAAGGGGTTAAGGGGTTAATAATAAAATGAACTGATAATGTAAATATGTAAATTTAAAAATGGTATGTAAAAATGTAAATGGTATAAAATATGTAATATTTATTATCTTCACATGTACATATTAAATAAACAAAGCTAAAAATAGTACAAATGAGAAATGATCGGTCATTGAAAATATTTAAAAGTTGGATAACAATACTTCTTAAAAGGATAAATAACAAAGAAACCCTTTTAAAAACAATTGGTAAAATAAGGTATTGGTCACACAGAATAACCAAATAAAACACAAAGAGAGCTTGATATCAATGTGGTGTATAAGCCAGATATAAAAAAATATGATGCTTTGTGATATGTGCAAAATATGTGCAGTCTTATAGTGATTAATATATGGCAGTCTTTTAAGCTTAATGAAGGCTTTATAAGAGACACTGAATGATCCTTTATAAGGTGCACTGAAAAGCCCAATAATATACACTCGTTATGTATATCGCTTAGGGCAGAGCTTTCCAAACTTCTCATGTTGGTGACACACTTTTTAGACCTACGTCATTTTGCAACACAGTAATTCAGTTGTACTAGCAAATAGGAGGTTAAACTAACTTGTTTTAAGAGATACGGACACATACATAAATTGTGTAATAACAAAATGTAATTACAAGTAACAGTATGTGCAAGAATTAAAAAAAGTTTAATATCACCAATAGCTACTTACTATTTTAATGGGCTGTATGAGGTTGATGGGATGAACACAGTTTCTGAATATTTGGTGGAATATTAGATAAAGACACTCACATTTTATCATCAAGCATTTGTAAGCTTCTACTTCCTATCCATATATCAAGAGCAGGAGCAGCAATGCACTACTTGGAGCTAGCTCAGCGTTTAAGCTGCTTCCCTCAGAGCTCTGCAAGTCCGACTGACTACTGCTCACGCTGCAAACACACTGCTTTCCCACTTACTGACTACACGTGCAGTCACGAGCCAATGTGCCACCAATGGGAATAGTTTCAGTTCCCACTGAGCTGCACCAATAGGTTAAGATGATCTGTGACCCACTAGGTATCAACCACGTAATATGCGTAGCAGGCAGGCGGAAAGTCGGAAACCCCCAAAAAAAAAATAAAAAGAATTTTAAATTAAAAAAAAAATTGTGCTGAAGCAGGGACACACCTACACACTGCCGCCGACACACTAATGTGTCCCGACACACAGTTTGGAAAGCACTGGCTTAGGGTATTGTGATGATTCGTAATTGCTTAGATATCCCCTGGAAATCAACTTCCCTTGTAGTGAGTTTCCTTTAGAAATTAACACACGGTCGTATTCCTGGCATGGCTTTATCAAGATTGTTTTTTTACAGTCTTATGTGTCCTTTTAAAGGTCTAGTCTGTTAAGTGATAGGTTACACATTTGTGGCACATCCGGTTTGAATTTTAAGGTGGATTTATTAAATGTGGATGTATTACTATTTCGATCTTAGTACTGCATATGCAGATGCAAGTTAGCGAAATATTTAAAAGCACAAAAATACCAAAAATATACCCAATAGTAATGTGATGATTATTAATTGTAAAAAATTATAAAATGTTGTATAAACAGATTAAATCTTAAAAGATCATAATTCTTAAAAACGATTAGTATATTGAGTGACACTCTTAGAACTAATAGGGGTTGTTATATCTAAAAATTAAAGTAGCTGTAGACAATTCTTAGAAATAATAATATAAATAGAATTGAATTAATCAATGATGAGACACTTAGTTATATAAGAAATAAATTCTGCAATAAAAATGTTGCAATAAAAATATTCCAATAAAAAAATGCGATAAAACCACATTAAGAGACCACAATAAAAAAATCACAATAAAAAATATCACAATAAAAAATATCTAAGCAATTACGAATCAGCACGATACCCTAAGTGATATACATAAAGATTGTATATTATTGGACTTTTCAGTGCACCTTATAAAGGATCATTCAGTGTCTCTTATAAAGCCTTCATTAAGCTTAAAAGACTGCCATATATTAATCACTATAAGACTACATCCATAAGCGATTTTGCACATAGCACCACGCATTATATTTTTTTATATCTGGCTTATACTCCACATGGATATCAAGCTCTCTTTGTGTTTTATTTGGTTATTCTGTGTGACCAATACCTTATTTTACCAATTGTTTTAATAAGGGTTTCTTTGTAATTTATGCAAAACAGAATGAGAAGCAGTCTGCCAGGAACGAACAGCAGCATCAATAGCTTGTTCTATGGCCCGGTTACCACCTGGTAGTAGCTTCTTTCTGCCCAATTGTGCTTTTCACAGAGGAAAACTTTCCTGTAGTATATCAGTCTGATCCCGCCGACATGGTCAGTCCAGCCCCGAAATACCAGGCAATTCTCCTCTGAACAAGGAACATGACAACCCCAGACGATCGTTTCGGCCTCCTTTGGGCCTCGTCAGTGAGGTGCAGTGAGGTGCAGCCATATCCCTCTAAGCACATTGGGCATCTTTGTTATTTATCCTTTTAAGAAGTATTGTTATCCAACTTTTATATATTTTCAATGACCGGTCATTTGTACTATTTTTAGCATTGTTTATATATTTATTATGTACATGTGAAGATAATAAATATTACATATTTTATACCATTTACAATTTTACATTTTTATATTTTATATCGGAGTCCATTTTATTATTAACCCCTTTAGCTGTTAACGCACATATACATCACTTTTCACTCTAAAAAAATCAGCCAATAGAATTGAGCTTGCATTCTATTGGCTGATTGGAACAGCCAATAGAATGCGAGCTCAATCCTATTGGCTGATTGGATCAGCCAATAGGATTGAACTTCAATCCTATTGGCTGATTGCATCAGCCAATAGGATTTTTCCTACCTTAATTCCGATTGGCTGATAGAATTCTATCAGCCAATCGGAATTGAAGGGACGCCATCTTGGATGACATCACTTAAAGGGCCCGTCATTGTTGAAGAAGACTCCAGATGAAGAGGATGCTCCGCGTCGGATGTCTTGAAGATGGACCCGCTCCGCGCCGGATGGATGAAGATAGAAGATGCCGTCTGGATGATGACATCTGCCCATCTGGAGGACCACTTTTGCCCGTCTGGAGGACCACTTCTGCCCGTCTGGAGGACCACTTTTGCCGGCTTCGTTGAGGACTTGGGCCCAGTTGGGTGAAGACTTCTCAAGGTAGGGTGATCTTCATGGGGTTAGTGTTCGTTTTTTTTAAAGGGGGGATTGGGTGGGTTTTAGAGTAGGGTTGGTAGTGTGGGTGGTGGGTTTTAATGTTGGGGGGGTTGTAATTTTTTTTTACAGGTAAAAGAGCTGATTACTTTGGGGCAATGCCCCACAAAAGGCCCTTTTTAGGGCTATTTGTAATTTTGTAGGGTAGGGCTTTTTTTATTTTGGGGGAGCTTTTTTATTTTGTTAGGGGGATTAGATTAGGTGTAATTAGTTTAAAAAAACTTGTAATTTGTTTTTTATTTTCTGTAATTTAGTGGGGGGGGTTGTACTTTAGATAATTTTATTTAATTTTATTTAATTGTATTTAGTTTAGGGAATTTATTTAATTATAGTGTAGTGTTAGGAGTAATTGTAACTTAGGTTAGGTTTTATTTTCCAGGTATATTTGTATTTATTTTAACTAGGAAGTTATTAAATAGTTAATAACTATTTAATAACTATTGTACCTAGTTAAAATAAATCCAAAGTTGCCTGTAAAATAAAAATAAACCATAAGATAGCTACAATGTAACTATTAGTTATATTGTAGCTATCTTAGGGTTTATTTTACAGGTAAGTATTTAGTACTTAGTTTTAAATAGGAATAATTTATTTAATGATAGTAATATTTATTTAGATTTATTTAAATTATATTTAAGTTAGGGAGTGTTAGGGTTAGGGTTAGACTTAGGTTTAGGGGTTAATACATGTAATATAGTGGCAGCAACGTTGGGGGCAGCAGATTAGGGGTTAATAAATGTAGGTAGGTGGCGGCGGTGTGGGGGGGGCAGATTAGGGTTTAATAAGTATAATGTAGGTGGCGGTGGGCTCCGGGAGCGTCGGTTTAGGGGTTAATAAGTTTATTTAGTTGCGGCGGGGTCCGGGAGCGGTGGGATAGGGGTTAATAACTTTTATTTAGGTGGCGGCAGTGTAGAGGCGGCAGATTAGGAGTTAATAAGTATAATGTAGGTGGCGGAAGTGTAGGGGGGGACAGATTAGAGGTGTTTAGACTCAGGGTACATGTTAGGTTGTTAGGTGTAAACGTTCCCATAGGAATCAATGGGATATCGGGCAGCAGAGAACAGAAGCTTTCGCTGCTTTCAGACTCCCATTGATTCCTATGGCATCCTTCACCTCCGGTGCGGAGGATTGAAAACCAGGTATGCTGGGCCGGAATAGTGCCGAGCGTACCTGGTAGTTATTTGATAACTAGCAAAAGTAGTCAGATTGTGCCGAACTTGCATTCGGAACATCTGTAATGACGTAAGCATCAATCTGTGTCGGACTGAGTCCAGCGGATCGTATGTTACGTCACAAAATGCTAGTTTTGCCGGTTTGTAGGGTTTGGTAACTAAGGGGAATCAAGCTCGCCACAAATACGCTACGGAATTCCAGCGTATTTGCGGTTGACGGCTTGATAAATAGATGCCTATACATTTATGACGTTATCTTAGACTAAGCAATTTGAATCTGTTATTTATAAATAAAAAAATTTTAATATACATTCTGTAATTATGCATGCCTTAATGTGGAGTTTTTTTTGTAAATACATATATATATATATATATATATATATATATATATATACTACACAGTTATTTCATAAGTACCGCTACTCAGGAAATTACCCTTATGGATTTTTTAGCATCCATATCACCACAAAAGCTTTTGTTGCATAGCTGAACATTTCTAGGGGCAGATGTTTATGTAGTGGATTCCTAACTATAGATATTGACTGTGATTATAGCATATCTCTATTAGGATAAATTTGATATCTTTTATCACTTTGTTTTATTTACAGGAAAGGCGCATAATTGATCTCTTCATTTAGACCAATTGGTCTTAGGGTATCCATATTGTAGATCCATTTACACTGTGATTGTAATAGTTGTTTATCTAGGTCCCCTCCTCTACCCTGTAAGTCTATTAGTTCAAGACCCCTTACTTTTAGTGAAGAAGCAGAACTCTCATGACAACTAAAGAAATGTCTTGCTATACTGCTATCCTTAAGATTTTTATTTTTAATATCTTGTTTGTGTTCCTTCACTCTCTCTCACTCTCTCTCTTAGTTCCCTGTAGGTTTTCCCTATATAAAAAAATGGGGAATGAGCATGAAATCATATATACTACCCCTTTGCTGTGGCATGTGATATGTCCCCTTATTTTATGTTTGTTGTTATGTAAGTCCAAAACTGTGTCCCCTTTTTGCATATTTTTACATATGCTACATCTCCCACATGGGACATTTCCATCTTTCTGTTTATAACTTGCAAGCCATGTGCCTTCATGTTTTGTTTGTCTTAAGTGGCGTAAGTGGTTATGGACCAGTCTGTCTCTTAGATTTGGTGACCTTCTTTAGGTCATTTTGGGTCCTTGCCCTACAATTTCTCTAACAAGTGGGTCAGTACACAGTACTTCCCAATGTTTCTGAAAAATTGCTCTAAGGTCCTGCCATTTGTTATTAAAGGTAGTGATGAATCTAATTACTTCGGTTTTACTGTTACTTTTGTTTCTTTTCAGTTGTTTATTTGTACCATATACCTGTAGTGTCTCATCTCTTGAATTTTTACATGTTTTCTGTAAACTTTGTTTTAAGCTCTATTAGAGTACCCTCTCTTGGTTAATCTCACTCTCAGGTCATCTGCATGGACTTTAAAGGATTCAGATGTAGAGCAATTGCGCTTACACCGCAAGTATTGGCCGTATGGAATGCCATTTATTACTGGTATGCTGGGCCGGAATAGTGCTATCAGCCTTTAGAATAGTGTTAGCTGAAGTCTCCTTTCTATATACTTCAGTTTGTATCGTACCAATTTTAGTTGTAATTTCCAGGTCCAGGAAAGTGATTTTTGTTCTACTATAAATGTATCTAAATTTGAGATTTAAATCATTTTGATTCAACATTTCAATTAGATCTCTCAGCTCTTTTTCTGTTCCATTCCATAAGACCAAGACATCGTCGATGTAGCGTACCCACAATTAAATCTTATCTTCATACTGTGAAACAATATCTAGCACATAATTTGCCTCCCACTTTCCCAAGTATAGGCATGTATATGTGGGAGCACAACTGGCCCCCATGGCGGTCCCTAGAGTTTGGTGGTAATGTTTCCCATCAAACATAAAATAGTTTATATTTAGGACAAAATCAAGCATTCCCAGCACAAAATCAGTATGTGACCTATATTTTGATCCTGTCCATTCCTAAATTATTTGGAATTGAGGAATACAATGATTCCACGTCTATTGCTACAAAGATAGTATAGCCAGTATGTATGTCTAGTTTGGCTATATCATTTTCAACTAGTTTAACAAAGCAATTTACTGATCCTAGAAATATATCTGTGGTGTGGCACTACTAGAGCTAAATATATATATATATACAGTATGTGGTATCAGGCTATCGATAGTGTTACCCTTATAGCAGGCAACCTTATAAAAACTACAAATGTGTAGTATCAAATGTGGGGAGTATATTTAATATAAAAGCATATGCAATAAAAATATTGCGTTATAAACACAATATACCAATGACACAAAAAAATTACACAAATAAAAACAGTGCATCAAATATACATAAGTAAAATAAAATGTTAAAAGTTCATGCAGGAACTGAGTTCATCAGATTATTCCAAGTAGGAAAGGGTAAATCCAATGATCCTGTGAATGATAGGATGAGACAAGAGATCCTTGTCAAAGTATGGAAAAGTAATTCACTTAAAGGTGCACATTTTTACTTACACTGAAAGTGAAACAGGGATGATCCAATTTAATCTCTTTTTCTTTCCGTCCTTTCCGTTTTGTCTTTAATTTGTATTGTAACTTTTGTAACAGATCCCTTCTGGATTCAAAGTAGTACTTTGCTTGACAAGTCTGCCTCCTGGATTCAATGCGGTTAAACTATGGAAGCCTTTAATGGCCACAAACAGAGCAATGCGTTTCGGCTACAAGCCTTTCTCAAGCTCTGCTTTCCAGTGTGTCTATTTCCCATTTTATACACACGTATGTCTTATGATTTTTTTTTTTAAATGTTTTAAAGGAACATGTTTAGAGCCTGATTATTGCACATACCTTTTCTTATAGATGCATTAGAATATTTGTATAATATTATGTTTAGAACACAACATTTTTATTTTTTTGTTGGCTTTATATAGGTATCTTATAAGCGCTGTTAACTATCCTCACTTGTTGTATTTACTGATCCTGCCATAGACAAGGGAGGCATGTATTTGGATTTCATTTTAAGGGGTGTGAACCCAATGTGATCACTAACTTGCTCTTGTTGTTCGCTTTCTTGCTCTTGTAGTTCCCTTTATTGTTGTTGCATATTGTCTGATTCAAATTATCTAGAAGTTGTTTATCTCTCATATCTAGTGTTTGTTGATTGGTTTTCCCTGTGTGAAGTTTCTGCAAAACTATCTGTCGAGCAAAGAGGTTTAAGTTTTTGATGGTAGGGATTTTGTTCATTTTGTTTGTGGGTGATTATGTTAACCCATTCCTCAAGACATCCTCATCTTCTTCTCAAGTTACCACCTTAAATTACTATACCACCATAATAGACAGACAGAGAGGAGGAACTACTCTACCTGGACCTCCCAGAATAAGGGTTTAAATTCCTGGAAGGGACTATCACCAGATTGCATTTCTGGTTTAACTGACTGCTACGCCTGATTGCTATTAACCTGCATGAATTGGATGCTTTTTTTCCCAACTGCTTCCTCTTATTGCTATATGTTTGCTGACTGTATGACTCTGAGCAATGCTAACACTTAATACCTCTTGGGGTTAAATGCTACCATAAGACTTGTCATCACAGCAACTACCTGCTTAACATCATATGGACTGCATTTCCTTGATGTCTACGTTATAAATGCTGATTTTGAGAAGTGCTATATTAATAGTGTGATTCTACGGACTTAATTTTAATGTCTGTTTACCACTGATTCACCTATTATTGTGCAATATGATGTACTAACTTTATGATTAGATTTGCACTTTCAGATTACATAGCTATATGGCAATATTTTGAAATATTATATTGATATTGTCTATATTCTATATTCTAGCCACATAGACGTCTATTTATCTGGGGTCCTTAATCACCATGGCCATAGGTGTCTTTTAATATATTTAAAGGACCAGTCAACACAGTAGATTTGAATAATCAACAAATGCAAGATAACAAGACAATGCAATAGCACTTAGTCTGAACTTCAAATGAGTAGATTTTTTTTCTGACAATTTTAAAAGTTATGCCTTTTTCCACTTCCCCTGTATCATGTGACAGCCATCAGCCAATCACAAATGCATACACGTACCATGTGACAGCCATCAGTCATTCACAAATGCATACACACTTATTCTTGCACATGCTCAGTAGGAGCTGGTGACTCAAAAAGTTTAAATATAAAAATAATTTGCACATTTTGTTAATGGAAGTAAATTGGAAAGTTGTTTAAAATGTCATGCTCTATCTGAATAATGAAAGTTTAATTTTGATTGAGTGTCCCTTTAAGGTGTGTTACACATATAGAACATTTTTTAGATGTAAGTAATCAATAAAGATTTGTATTTTTTCAACTTAATGCATTCAATTTCCTTGACCTATGCAGACTCAGACCATCCACTACATGTTGATTTTCTGTAGACTATACAGTTTTTGCATGGAGAGTGCTGGCTATGGAATCCTTGCACCCCCTTTTTTCAGTCTTTTTCTATTTTATATAAATTTCTTTTCTTTTGATTTTTTATTCAAATTACTGATGTCCCCTGAGCACCCTGGGATACATATACTTTTGGTTATCCCAGGCTCTCCAATCTAATATTACTAATTTGGGTATTTTCTTGAGTTGGTGTGATCGATAATATATTTTACTCACTTACATGCTCTCAGCTAAGATTAAAAGTAAAACTGGAAGAGTTAAACCCCAGACAAGCCTGGGTGCAAGGCCCATAGGGAAAATTACAAAATAAATTAATACAACATACAGAGAAAGTCCAGCACCCGCTTACAAGCTCTCAGCTAAGATTAAAAGCAAAACTGGAAGAGCTAGTTACCGCATCGCTCGGGCGAACATCTTTTTACTTTTAACTCATAATATGCATGCTATCTCTGATGTGCACAAACATCCGCAATAAACCTGATATCGCTTGCATGCAACTGTTCGCTCGCCACTCATAATCTGGCCCTTTGTATGGAAGATAGACCAAAAAAGTCTTCACAAAATTTCCAAAAAGTGTCATTTTATCTAGTTTGTATCTAGTTTGTAGGATAGCCTTATACTTATCCCAGGAATTCTTGACGTCCCCCATAGTGGGACAGATTACAAAAGGCACACTAATTATTTTTTTTCCATTTGAGCGCTAACTGAGCTCAAATTAAAAAATTTGCACAGCCGCATTAGTGCATGTATTAAAAGTTGAAAGTAAAAAGGTAGCATGTGAACAAAAGACTCATATGCGCTAACTTCAGGGCTTTAGTAGATAAAGTGACTTTACTAAAGCCATTTCCCCATCAAATCAGCCCTTGTGCTACAATCCCTAACACAGGCTAGAGAAAATCATAACTCTCATCTGTTACGATTGGGAAAAATGGGAAAACATCTAAAGGTAGTGTAGCTATAGCAGAAGCTTTCAGAAGCTACTATTCTACATTATGCAACCTCAAAAACAACCCCAATACACAGCCCAATCAAATAGCCCCGAAAACTGATACATAAGGTCTGGAACAATACTTCACAGAGTACAGACCTCAAGCTGCCATCATTGATGCCTGAGGATTCAGAATACCTGGACTCCCCAATATCTAATGAAGAGATCTCTGAAGCAATTAGGAACATACTGAATAGAAAAAGCCCAGGGCCAGGCTAATTAAGCATTAAGTATTATAAGACAGTTGCCACTCAGGTGATTCCCCAACTTTCAATATTATTCAATTCAATTCTGGATAAAGGAAGGTTCCATCAAATATGCTGGAAGCACACATCACCGTGCTTCCTAAACCAGGAAAATCTCCCAACAGGCCAGAAAATGTTCACCCGATATTCCTGCTAAATGCGGATGTAAACATTTTTGCCAAATTTCTAGCCAACAGGATAAACAGATTTTTACCAAAATTTGTAAACCCAGGCCAGGTTGGATTTATACCAGGGAGGGAGGCCCATGACAACACTCTCAAAGTGTTGCAGCTTAACTCCTACACACAACATAACCAGATTCCAGCAATATTAGTCTCTACAGATGCAAAAAAAGGCCTTTGATAAACTGGTTATTACTCAGAACAAAATTGGCACAAATGAAATTCAGTGACAAATTTATTAATACAATTTTTACATTATATGATTTTAAACCAGCGATGGTTAAGGTAAACGGACTACTTTCAGATAAATTTCAAATTTGTAATGGTACTAGACATGGTTGTCCCCTTTCCTGATACTTTTTGCATTATCAATCGAGACACTCGCCCATAAAATATGTAATGACCCACAAATTTCAGGGATACAAATTGATGATTCAGAATACAAATTGGCCATGCATGCAGATGATGTGCTCCTGACCCTGACGAATGTAGAATCCTCTCTCTCAAGGGTTTTGAATGCTTTCCAGGTGTTAGACCCTTCAGATAGTTCTCTATCAAACCAACTTTGGCCAGTAGTCTTTTTATCCCCGCATCAAGTGGAGTGATAAAGAAATATCTTTGGGGCAATAGTGTTAGGACCCAGGAGAATGATGACTGAGCAAAAAGATAAATACTAGAAAGCAGTATACCAGAAAATGACTGGATGAAAGACAGGGTGCACATGAAAGGTAGAAGGTATGGCTATTTTGAATGAAACAGGACCAACCTTACGCAAGATACGGAATGGTACTGATTGATCAGCGAAGGATTTAGCATTAGAAAGACACCAGAGTAAAACTAGACAAATATGTCACCAGTGTCTAAGAAGAGAGTGTACAATCTGAGAGGCATTTAAAACCTCACAATCTGGAATCACCAGAGGAAAGATTGGAGACAGATAACCCAGGGTTGCTTGAGAGGATGTAGTCTTAAGGGAAGCATTCCATTGCATATTGAGAGCTAATTCAGCCAGAGGCAACAAAGAGGAACAGTTGTCCTGATGAGCATTAACATAATGTCGTAAATAAGTCTCTAATGACTGGTTGGTGTGTTCAGTTAAACCATTAGTCTGGGGATGGAAGGCTGTGGATAATGAAATAGTTATTTCCAGCTGTATACAGAAGACTCTCCAAAAAATCACCACAAATTGAGTTTCCTTGTAGGAAACAATATCAGACCATGATGGCGAAAGAACATGTTGGATAAAGAGATTGGATAGTTTCTGTGCAGTTGGCCATACAGGTAAGGGAATGAAGTGAGCCATATGGGAGGATCGATCAATAACAAACCATATAGGGGTATTTCCATCAGAAGGAGGTAAATCAGTAATGAAATCCATCACTAGATGGGTCAATGTTTGATGAAGAGTAGGCAAAGGGTGAAGGAAACCTTCAGGAGGTTGTCTGGAAGTTATGTTGGAGTTGTAGGCTGAACAGGATGCAACATATTTCTTAGTATTGTAGCATCGCCCCCCATACATATCTTTTTAATCTCTCTAGAATGTATTTGATTCTTGGGTATCCAGAAAGCTTGTTCTCATGCACCCAATCAATAAGTTTGACACGCAGTTTTGAGCAAATTATGGTATTCAATAATAACATTGATGGTGGGAAGCTGATAAGGGAAGGGCAATTGTCATCCAAGATTGAGTGGATTACCTGAAAGAAGCAGATAAATTACTCTCTGATAACAACACATATGACATTTTAAAACTAGACCACACCATCAAATTTACTATGGAATACCATAACTTGCCAGGGGAAACAATGTACTAAATGAAGATGAATAGAAATTTCTATGAAGATAGCGTCCTTCAACCAAAAGTAGAAAATTTGAAATCCTATTTGAGAGATACACTATACTTGCTCTCTATCTTGGATATCATAACTTGGGAACTGACATATTAACTAGTAACATTAGATGCTTCTGCTCTATACACTTCAATCCCACATGAGGGATTAAAAACCATGTAAAAATACACTATCATTAGGAAGGACCAAATCACATTCATAGAAAAATGCATTAGGTTTGTGCTGACTAGAAATTATTTTGAATTTAATGGTAAAATATATTCCTACAAAAATGGGGCACCGCCATGGGAACAAAATTTGCCAGGAAAGTGAATTCCAGAATTGTATTATGGAAAAGATTTATAGACAATGTGCACAGAAAATAATCTAATTGAGTTTATATAATTCCTAAATAATAACATCTTAAACCTAAAATTTACACAAGAATTGGATAAAGCTAATATAAATTTTCTGTATATCACCATATACATTGAAAACAATCTAATCCACACAAAAAACTATACGAAACCAACAGACACTAATGGTTATCTGCATGCAACTAGCAACCACCACCACAGGTGGATTAAGAACTTTCCATATGGTCAATTTCAGAGATAAAAAATAAATTTTACCAAGGAAAATTACTTTGAAGATGCAGTTTGCATTCTCAAAGAAAAGTTCAAAAAAATAAAATAATCAGGAGGATGACCGGGAGCATCAAATGGCAACCAGAACGTGCAAGGAGAAGCTCCCTCCCTCCCTCCCCTTTTTTCTATGTGGTTGGAGCAGTATTTCGCAGCTTGGGGGTGGCGGGGGGTGTTTGCCTATTTTGTGGTGGTTTTGATCAGAGTGGATTGTTGGTACCTCCTGTTTCATTGGCAGGGGAGAATTTTATACAGTGGGGCGTGCCCTTCTTAGTGGTAGGAACGGCACGTGTGGTGGATGGGCAAGCACCCCGTGGTTTTATGGATATGATTAACTGACTATTTGGTTATGTTATTGATATATTATTTATGGTGTTCAATAAAACAAGCTGCAGCATTTATAACCCCACCTTCTGGTGTCATGCATTTATTTAAGCGGAATGCAAGTGCCTAGTATGGGGGTCAAGTGTATTCTTATTTAGCCCAGTGGCGGCTGCTTACTTTTGAAGGTGGGGGAGCACTAGCCCCGCCCCTCAGATGGCTCCACCCATTTTATTGTGTGTATATGTATATATATATATATATATATATATATATATACACATACATAAACACACACACTATGCCAGTTACCTTAACACATTCTTGTACAAGGTGAGGGCAGTGTGTTATGTGTATTACTGTGTGTTGTATGTACACAACTAACCTGAAAGACAAGAGCACCACATACACCCTGCAGTTACTATATATATATATATATATATATATATATATATATATATATATATATATATATATACTGGGTACAAGAGTCCTGTTACTGGGGCAGTATAAGGACATATATATATATATATATATATATATATATATTTATATATTTATTTATATTTATAAAGTACTTATACTGCCCCAGTGACAGGACTCTTGTACCCAGTATATATATACACCCAGAAACAAGCAGAATACACTTTTTAATAATGTTTAATACACACACTGTCTGACACTAAAGTAGCCACCCATCATAGCAAGCCACTATCCTGACACCCAGAGACAAGCAGACAGTATATGTATTAAACATTATTAAAAAATGTATTCTGTTTGTCTCTGGGTGTCAGGATAGTGGCTTGCTATGGCTGGCTACTTTAGTGTCAGACAGTGTATGTATTAAACAACAGCATGCTGCTTACTTTCCATCTGTCTGTTCTGAATACTTTCTCTCTCCCCTTGCCATAGAAACACAGATCTGCAATTAAAGGTAAAGAAAAAAAAAAGAAACTGCTTGTTGAACTGTTTACTGCAGCAATATCATGAGGGCTGGAGCACTGTAATCAGTTCAACAAGCAGTTTCTTTTTTTTTCTTTACCTTTAATTCCAGATCTGTGTTTCTAGGACAAGGGGAGAGAGAAAGTATTCAGAACAGACAGATTAAAAGTAAGCAGCATGCTGTACTGTATGGTAGCACTAGTTTTTCCCTGAAATCTGAGCCTTGCTAGCACTTACCCTCCCTGTGCTGCTGCTGCCCCCCTCACTGACTGTTCTCTCCCCGGGCCAGGCTGGACAAATGCCTCTCACTGAGCTCCTCTCAGCTCAATGACTATCTCCGCAATGAGATTTCGCGCCGTTGAGCTGGGAGGAGCTTGTCAAGCGTCATCACGTGACTGTGAGTGATGACGCTCTTCTCTGTCACTGGCTGCTGCCTGTCTCTCTCCGTAACACCTTCCACAGCTCACACAGGCTGAAGTGTGCGATCAGCAGAGTATGGGGATGGGGAGGCTGGGAGCTGCGCAGCAGGCAAATTTAGTATGCGCATAGACACACTGCCATAGTTTAGCTACCGCACATGCGGTTGTACTGTCTACTGTGTAATAATAAGAAAAATAAAAAAAAAATTAACATTATTAAAAAACTGTTTGGATTTTATTGTTTTCTGGGGGTCAAAAAAAATATAATTTTTCCAGTAGGGGGCTATTGGAAAAATTATATATTTTTTCTTTTGTTTTTTTTTTCTTTCTTCTCTGGGCTGCTGGGGGGGGGGCACGTGCGAGTGTGCTTAAATGGAGGAGCCTCCACTGATTTAGCCCAAAATACAAAGCGAACACTATTTCATCAAAAATCTTACCCTTTAGTTATTTACAAATAAAATATTTATTCTACACAGCATTTTTTTCATTACTATTGTTATCTATAAACTGCAATATCCACAGCACCTTTTTCTTTTGAAGAAAACTTGTCTTTATTGAAGCATCTTACAGCAAGGCACACAAAAAGAAAACAAGCAACGTTTCGGGTTATTCACCCTTAATCATACTCATTGTTATCTATAAGGTAAATTTGGTGTTTGTGGATAGGTAAGCATCTAAATGTCACATAAATATGTCTATAACGGCTAAATAACAAGCTGAGCGCTACATATCGCTTATGCCAAAGCGATATTTGCGCTCAACTTAGTAATACCAGTGCACGCTAATCTGAGCTGGTATTACAAGTGAGGTGCAATGCGAACGCGAGCTCACGTTCGCATTGCATGGAAGCATTGCGCTCATGTGAGTGCGCTTCTATAGGCATGAGAACTATGGCAGCAAAAGGAGTCGGGCATGTACACATATTAACACATAAATATATATGTACAGAAGCATATACATATATATCAACTGAGAACACACTGTTCCCATAGACCGCAATGTAAAGGCACTCCAACTTTAGCCCCCAAAAACTGCCTAGTTATTTATTTTTTTAATGAAAAATGCTAATATTTTTGTATTTTTAAAAAAGCACGACACACTGTATTGTGGGGGAAATTGGGACACATTTAAAAAATTAACCTGACCTCTGGTTAATTTTTTAAATGCTAATTGCTACTGCGAGCTTGCGGTAGCAATAACCAGCCACTTGTAATGGCTGGTTATTTATCACGCGCCTCCAAACGGGCAAATTTTCCCATTTGCATGGGCGCAATAAATTAGTACTTTACTTGTAATCTGGCCCTAAATGTATTATCTTGTATTGGATTGGTCGCCTGATTACCAGAGCTATATTTATCACTCTCTTCCCTCCCCTGCAACTCTTGTACACATTTTCTCTATTGTATGCACAGTTTGAGTCTCATGTTAGGGAATCCATATTAGAAGCTCACTCTGTTTGCTCCAGTTGATGTATAAATTGTGACATCACTATTGGTATAAACAGTTCAAGTCAATAAAGATCCAAACGAAAGGAAAGTCTAAACTTTGATGAGACTTTCAATTTACTTCTATTTTCAAATTGACTTTGTTCGCTTGTTATCCATTGTTGAAAAGCCTACCTAGCTAGGATCAGGAGCAGCAATGCACTACTAGTAGCTATATGTTGATGGGTAAATATACACTACATGCCTCTTGTCATTGGCTCATCAGTAGTGAATTTAAATAACCTCTTTACTGGAGTCAAACACACGATCATATAAAAATAAATCATTAACTTTTTCACAAACTTTGGGTTTCTCACTAAAATGATTTACACACACTACTGTAGTTATAAGACTAATGGTTGCAAAAGGTTCTCTGGGATCCACCATTGTTCAGAAATAGCAGACATGCATGGCTTTGAAAGTTTTTGGCAATTACAAGGACCACACTTCTGAAATTACAGGCAGTGAAGGGGCTAATTAGTGCAGTTTAGGGCTTTTTTAAATTATTTTTCTTATTTTTTTATTTTTGTCTGCAGTGTAATGATCTCTCCTCAACCCTCCCATCTCCCTGATCCCTTTCGAACAGTGCTCTAACCCTCCCCCATGGGCGGCCATCTTAAGTACTGGCAGCTGTCTAAAGTTTTTTAGTTTTTCATATTTTTTTTGCTGTAGCATAGTGGTCAAAACTTTCCCACCTCCCCGTGATAATGTAATAGCCACCCCCACCATTTGATTTTACATTTTTTTCTGTAGTGTATCGTCCCATCCCTCCCTCTCCCTTCCAAATGTTTTCTTTTAGCTTAGGATCCCGCCTCTCCATCATCCTCCTTTCCCGCCATCCTGTTCCTGCCCCTCCATCCTCCTCCTTCCCCCCTCTGCCACTAGGTCACCCACCCTTACTGTTACTGTTTTGTACAGTAACCATGTAATTGCTGTGATTCGCTATCACATCGATCACATGACCGCCCCATGCTGTGAGTTACACCAGACACACTGCCTTAGTTGTGAGGCAAGTTCTAGGGCTGTGGGTGCGGGTGAGGGAATGCGGGGATCCCCTATGGCTAAAAATGGACGGATGTATCATTATGTCACTAGGGTCCTTAAGAACTATTTTTTGTGACATAATGATACGTCTGTTTGGCCAAAGGGGTTAACATTTATAGGGGGGGTTGTAGATATATCATTTGATAAACTATTCTACAAGATTGTGATTGACCCCTAGATATTGTATATGCAAAAATGTGTTTTCGTCTGCAAACCTACCTGTAAAATGAAGAAACAAAATGAACAAATGATGAATGAATAAGTGACTGAATGAATGAACAAACATCATAGGAAATTAGTTATAATTAGTTCATTTGTTTTTGCAAATGAATAACAAAGAAAACACATTTTTTTTCTATTAAAAACCGTTATATGCAAGCAATAGTACAGCAAGAAAATGCACTAACAAATCAGAGAATTTTCTTTAGTCCATACTAATTTGTGTCAGAAATATAAGAAGTTAAAGCATGATCCATTGTTAACTTAAAGGGACATTAAACACTAAGACCTAGATTTGGAGTTTGGCGTTAGCCGTGAAAACCAGCGTTAGAGGCTCCTAACGCTGGTTTTAGGGTACCGCCGGTATTTGGAGTCACTCAAAATAGGGTCTAACGCTCACTTTTCATCCGCGACTTTTCCATACCGCAGATCCCCTTACGTCAATTGCGTATCCTATCTTTTTAATGGGATCTTTCTAACTCCGGTATTTAGAGTCGTTTCTGAAGTGAGCGTTAGACATCTAACGACAAAACTCCAGCCGCAGGAAAAAAGTCAGTAGTTAAGAGCTTTCTGGGCTAACGCCGGTTTATAAAGCTCTTAACTACTGTACTCTAAAGTACACTAACACCCATAAACTATCTATGTACCCCTAAACCGAGGTCCCCCCACATCGCCGACACTCGAATAATTTTTTTAACCCCTAATCTGCCGACCGCCACCTACGTTATCCTTATGTACCCCTAATCTGCTGCCCCTAACACCGCCGACCCCTGTATTATATTTATTAACCCCTAACCTGCCCCCCACAACGTCGCCTCCACCTACCTACACTTATTAACCCCTAATCTGCCGACCGCAAAGCGCCGCCACCTACGTTATCCTTATGTACCCCTAATCTGCTGCCGCTAACACCGCCGACCCCTATATTATATTTATTAACCCCTAATCTGCCCCCCTCAACGTCGCCTCCACCTGCCTACACTTATTAACCCCTAATCTGCCAACCGGACCTGAGCGCTACTATAATAAAGTTATTAACCCCTAATCCGCCTCATTAACCCTATAATAAATAGTATTAACCCCTAATCTGCCCTCCCTAACATCGCCGACACCTAACTTCAATTATTAACCCCTAATCTGCCGACCGGAGCTCACCGCTATTCTAATAAATGTATTAACCCCTAAAGCTAAGTCTAACCCTAACACTAACACCCCCCTAAGTTAAATATAATTTAAATCTAACGAAATTAATTAACTCTTATTAAATTAATTATTCCTATTTAAAGCTAAATACTTACCTGTAAAATAAATCCTAATATAGCTACAATATAAATTATAATTATATTGTAGCTATTTTAGGATTAATATTTATTTTACAGGCAACTTTTTATTTATTTTAACCAGGTACAATAGCTATTAAATAGTTAAGAACTATTTAATAGCTAAAATAGTTAAAATAATTACAAATTTACCTGTAAAAGAAATCCTAACCTAAGTTACAATTAAACCTAACACTAGACTATCAATAAATTAATTAAATAAACTACCTACAATTACCTACAATTAACCTAACACTACACTATCAATAAATTAATTAAATACAATTGCTACAAATAAATACAATTAAATAAACTAGCTAAAGTACAAAAAATAAAAAAGAACTAAGTTACAAAAAATAAAAAAATATTTACAAACATAAGAAAAATATTACAACAATTTTAAACTAATTACACCTACTCTAAGCCCCCTAATAAAATAACAAAGCCCCCCAAAATAAAAAAATGCCCTACCCTATTCTAAATTACTAAAGTTCAAAGCTCTTTTACCTTACCAGCCCTGAACAGGGCCCTTTGCGGGGCATGCCCCAAGAAATACAGCTCTTTTGCCTGTAAAAAAAAAAAATACAATACCCAAGCCCCCCAACATTACAACCCACATACCCCTAATCTAACCCAAACCCCCCTTAAATAAACCTAACACTAAGCCCCTGAAGATCATCCTACCTTGTCTTCACCTCACCGGGTATCACACCGATCCGTCCAGAAGAGCTCCTCCGATGTCCTGATCCAAGCCCAAGCGGGGGGCTGAAGAGGTCCATGATCCGGCTGAAGTCTTCATCCAAGCGGGGCAGAAGAGGTCTTCCATCCGATTGAAGTCTTCATCCAAGCGGCATCCATCCGGAGCGAAGCGGCAGCATCCTGAAGACCTCCACCACGGAACATCCATCCTGGCCGACGACTGAACGACGAATGACGGTTCCTTTAAATGACGTCATCCAAGATGGCGTCCCTCGAATTCCGATTGGCTGATAGGATTCTATCAGCCAATCGGAATTAAGGTAGGAATATTCTGATTGGTTGATGGAATCAGCCAATCAGAATCAAGTTCAATCCGATTGGCTGATCCGATCAGCCAATCAGATTGAGCTCACATTCTATTGGCTGTTCCGATCAGCCAATAGAATGCAAGCTCAATCTGATTGGCTGATTGGATCAGCCAATCGGATTGAACTTGATTCTGATTGGCTGATTCCATCAGCCAATCAGAATATTCCTACCTTAATTCCGATTGGCTGATAGAATCCTATCAGCCAATCGGAATTCGAGGGACGCCATCTTGGATGACGTCATTTAAAGGAACCGTCATTCGTCGTTCAGTCGTCGGCCAAGATGGATGTTCCGCGGTGGAGGTCTTCAGGATGCTGCCGCTTCGCTCCGGATGGATGCCGCTTGGATGAAGACTTCAATCGGATGGAAGACCTCTTCTGCCCCGCTTGGATGAATACTTCAGCCGGATCATGGACCTCTTCAGCCCCCCGCTTGGGCTTGGATCAGGACATCGGAGGAGCTCTTCTGGACTGATCGGTGTGATACCCGGTGAGGTGAAGACAAGGTAGGATGATCTTCAGGGGCTTAGTGTTAGGTTTATTTAAGGGGGGTTTGGGTTAGATTAGGGGTATGTGGGTGGTGGGTTGTAATGTTGGGGGGCTTGAGTATTGTATTTTTTTTTTTACAGGCAAAAGAGCTGTATTTCTTGGGGCATGCCCCGCAAAGGGCCCTGTTCAGGGCTGTTAAGGTAAAAGAGCTTTTAACTTTAGTAATTTAGAATAGGGTAGGACATTTTTTTATTTTGGGGGGCTTTGTTATTTTATTAGGGGGCTTAGAGTAGGTGTAATTAGTTTAAAATTGTTGTAATATTTTTCTTATGTTTGTAAATATTTTTTAATTTTTTGTAACTTAGTTCTTTTTTATTTTTTGTACTTTAGCTAGTTTATTTAATTGTATTTATTTGTAGCAATTGTATTTAATTAATTTATTGATAGTGTAGTGTTAGGTTAATTGTAGGTAATTGTAGGTAGTTTATTTAATTAATTTATTGATAGTCTAGTGTTAGGTTTAATTGTAACTTAGGTTAGGATTTATTTTACAGGTAAATTTGTAATTATTTTAACTATTTTAGCTATTAAATAGTTCTTAACTATTTAATAGCTATTGTACCTGGTTAAAATAAATACAAAGTTACCTGTAAAATAAATATAAATCCTAAAATAGCTATAATATAATTATAATTTATATTGTAGCTATATTATGATTTATTTTACAGGTAAGTATTTAGCTTTAAATAGGAATAATTTATTTAATAAGAGTTAATTAATTTTGTTAGATTTAAATTATATTTAAGTTAGGGGGGTGTTAGTGTTAGGGTTAGACTTAGCTTTAGGGGTTAATACATTTATTAGAATAGCGGTGAGCTCCAGTCGGCAGATTAGGGGTTAATGTTTGAAGTTAGGTGTCGGCGATGTTAGGGAGGGCAGATTCGGGGTTAATACTATTTATTATAGGGTTAGTGAGGCGGATTAGGGGTTAATAACTTTATTATAATAGCGGTGCGGTCCGCTCGGCAGATTAGGGGTTAATAAGTGTAGGCAGGTGGAGGTGACGTTGTGGGAGGCAGATTAGGGGTTAATAAATATAATATAGGGGTCGGCGATGTTAGGGCAGCAGATTAGGGGTACATAAGGATAATGTAAGTAGCGGCGGTTTACGGAGCGGCAGATTAGGGGTTAATAATAATATGCAGGGGTCAGCGATAGCGGGGGCGGCAGATTAGGGGTTAATAAGTGTAAGGTTAGGGGTGTTTAGACTCGGGGTACATGTTAGAGTGTTAAGTGCAGAAGTAGGAAGGGTTACCGCATAGCAAACAATGGGGCTGCGTTAGGAGCTGAACGCGGCTTTTTTGCAGGTGTTTGGGTTTTTTTCAGCTCAAACAGCCCCATTGTTTCCTATGGGGGAATCGTGCACGAGCACGTTTTTGAGGCTGGCCGCGTCCGTAAGCAACTCTGGTATCGAGAGTTGAAGCTGCGTTAAAAATGCTCTACGCTCCTTTTTTGGAGCCTAACGCAGCCTTTATGTGGTCTCTCAATACCAGAGTTATTTTTATGGTGCGGCCAGAAAAAAGCCGGCGTTAGTTTTTCGGGTCGTTACCGACAAAACTCCAAATCTAGCCGTAAATAAATGCTAGATGGAATGATGCATTCAAAGAAAAGATTAGTCTGCGAATAACATGTAGATGTATTTTTTAAAGTTTCATTAGCTTTTTAAACATTGACAAAATAAGTGTAACGTTTTAATGTCTATAAAACAATGGGAGCTGCCATGTTGTAACTTAGGTTACCTTCTCTGCTGTGGCCAATTAGGGGCAGTTATAAATAGGTAATTAGAGTATGCAGCCAATTGCTGTATTGAATATAACAGTGCTATGCACTTCTATTTCTAACAGGGTTAATTGACACCCCCTGCTAGCAGCCGATTGGCCGCGAATCTGCAGGGGGCAGCGTTGCCCCAGCAGTTCACAAGAGCTGCTGGTGCAATGCTGAATGCGGAGAGCGTATTGCTCTCCGCATTCAGCGATGTCTGTTGGACATGATCAGCTGATCGGATCATGTCGGAGAGACATTTGTTAAATATGCCCCTGTATCTTAAATGGAGATTTACTTTGTTTTCTTGTTTATCTTTCTTGAAAAGCAGGGCGGTAAGCTCAGGAGAATGCACGTGTCTGCAGCAATATATAACAGAAGCTTTGCAATAATGTTATTCATAAGCAAGAGCACTAGATGGCAGCACTGCATGCTACATATCTAGATATCTCTTCAAGAAAGAATAATCTGAGAATGATGCAAATTTGATAATAGAAGAAAATTGGAAACTTTTTTAAATTGTATTCTCTATCTGAATCTTTTAAATATTAAATCTATTGTTTTAATTTATAAAATAACAAAATGATATTTTTTATTTCAAACCTGATAACTTGTAATACCAGCGCACATTCGAGTGGAGCGCAAATATCGCTTTCACTTGACATCTGGCTCTAAATGTTTTAAAGCCAAAGTAACGTCTTTTTTACTGCAACTGTTTTTCTAAACTTAAACTTCTCCCACCATTTGACTTATCTGGAGAAACAAATATGGGCTTTAGTCTGCAGACTGGCGCCGCTGTAATGTTAGTATAGAGTGCATTGTTATGCATTTGTTATAAGTTTAAGCCAAATAGGAAAATATATGTAGCAGTGTTAGCCTTGACATATCAGCAGGGTAAATTTAATTTTTTTAGCGTTAAATTACATGAAAAGGGGGTAAAATAAATAATAAACTTATATAGCAATGTTTTTTCATTATACATAACTTAACATTTTATATTAAAATCTCAAGGTGCTCAGGTCCCACATGAATATATATGAATATATGAAAATGAAGGCCGAAACGATCGTCTGGGGTTGCTTTGCTCCTTGTTCAGAGAGGAATTGCCTGGTATTTCGGTGCTGGACTGACCGTAATAGGCGGGATCAGACAGGAAAGTTCTACTCTGTGAAAAGCATTGCTGGGCTAAAAGAAGTTGCACCCAGGTGGTAAATCGCCATAGAACAGGCTAACAATGGTATTGAGCTGGTTGTTCGTTCCTGTGAGTGCATTTCTCTGTGTGTGTGTGTATATATATATATATATATATATATATATATATATATATATACATATATATATATTTTACATATATATATATATATATATATATATACACACATACATATATACTGTATATATATATATACATACATATACACATATACATACACAGTACTGTGCACAACTTTTATTTCTATTTCTTTATTTTTATTTACTTCAAGTCTCAAAAAGCGCTTAAAGGGACAGTAAAGTGAAATCTAATATTTCATGATTCAGATAGGGCATGCAATTGTAAACACCTTTCCAATTTACTTTTATTACCAAATTTGCTTTGTTTTCCTGGTATTCTTTGTTGAAAGCTAAACCAAGGAAGGCTGATTTCTAAGCCATTGAAAGACGCCTCTCATCTCGTATTTTGACAGATTAACACAGTAAGGCACTGCTAGTTCATATACGACATATATAAAACATTGTTCTTACTCCCATGGAGTTATTTAGGAGTCAGCACTGATTAGTTAAAATGCATATCTGTCAAAAGAACTGAAATAAGGGGGCATTTGCAGAGGCCTAGATACAAGGTAATCACAGAGATATAAAGTATATTAATATAACTCTGTTGGTTATGCAAAACTGGGGAATGGGTAATAAAGGGATTATCTATCTTTTTAAACAATAACAAATTTCAAGTCCCTTTTAAATTTCACAGGGGTATTTTGGATTGTACTCGAGCACATCAATTAAAGGGACAGTTTACTCAAGCATTTGTATTGTTTAAAAAGCTATATAATCCCTTTAGAAACCATTCCCCAGTTTTGCATAACCGACAGTTATATTAATATACTTATTACCTCTGTAATTACCTTGTATCTAAGCCTCTGCAGACTGCCCCCTTATTTCAGTTCTTTTGACAGACTTGCATTTTAGCCAATCAGTGCCCTCTCATAAGTAACTCCATGGTCTGAGCACAATTTTATATATATACATATATATATACATATATATGGCACACATAAACTACTACTCCTCTAGCTGTGAAAAACTGTCAAATGCATTCAGTTAAGAGGTGGCCTTCAAGAGCTTAGAAATTAGCATTTGAGCCTACCTAGGTTTAGCTTTCAACTAAGAATACCAAGAGGACAAATCAATTTTGATGAGAAAAGTAAATTTCGAAGTTGTTTAAAAAGACATGCCCTATCTGAATCATAGAAGTTTAATTTTGACTAGTCTGTCCTTTTAACTCAACACTTGTAATAAAAGCAAAGTGAGTGTATTAATTGCAGACTCTGCGTTACACATTCAACGTACAGGGCATTCTAAAAAGTTTTGCCTAAGATGCCTTTGTGAAAATATTTAACTATCAACTTGCAATACAAGATTTGTGCAAGGTCACACAAAAGACCATGCACCCTACAATATCAAATAAGCTCCACTTGTAATCTAGCCCAAAATGTTTAAAGATTCATAGCCATATAACTTTGCAGTTCAATTTCATTATTCATTCACTTTTTTTTTATTTAAGTGGCAAAATTGCAAATGTTCTACTCCCTCAAAGAGACTGGAGTACATTTCATGGAATTCAGAACCCTGACCCAGCCACATGCTGTGCAATACTTGCTTGATAGGTGCAGGAATTTATTTATTTATTTAACTTTTGTACAAACACGTATACAAACACGTATACCCCTCTATCCGCAATCCCACCTCTCACTCCTAACAATAAATGTATTAGCCCCTAAACCGCCGATCCCGGACCCCGCCGCCACCTATATTATATGTATTACCCCCTAATCTGACCCCCCTACACCGCCGCCACCTATATTATATGTCTTACCCCCTAATCTGATTCCCCTACACCACAGCCACCTATTTTAACTATATTAACCCCTAATCTGAGCCCCCTACACCGCTGCCAACTATATTTAATTTATCAACCCCTAATCTAATCACCCTACACCGCCGCCACCTATATTAAATGCAGTGATGTGCGGTGATGTCAGAGGCTGGTGAGGCAGTGGCTAGGATACGCCCTCATTCTTTAGATATTTTTTGTTGAAGAAATAGCAATGCACATGGGTGAGCCAATCGCATGAGGTATCTATGTGCAGCAACCAATCAGCAGCTACTGAGCATATTTAGATATGGTTTTCAACAAAGGATATCAAAAGAATGAAGAAAATTAGATATTAGATGTAAATTGGAACGTTATTTAAAATTGCATGCTCTTTCTAAATCATGAAAGAAAACATATGGGTTTCATGTCCCTTTAAATGGTGTCTTGGAAAAATGGTCAAATTAGTAAACATCTGATTTTAGTCTAAAGGATTATAACAAAATGCTTGCTCTGATTATGAGATCTAGAAATCCAGGCCCATTAAAATATGTTTAAAACATACTTTTTACTTTAATGCTGCAAATTATGCTTATAGATTCCTTCACTATTAAGTTAATATAAAAATGTCTTGATCCAGTGGCAAATGGTGAAATTTAAAGATGGTGGGGCGCTTGACCCCACCCCTTTAAATAAAGCCACATCCTCAGATGGCACCACCAATTCATTAATTAAATAAATAAAAGGTAGACCGAAACACAGAAAAGCGCTCGGGGGGAGAGGGAGCGAGAGCTGGGGGGAGAGGGAGACACAGAGGGTTAGAGAGAAAGAGAGAAAGACACAATCACACAGAGGGTTAGAGAGACAAATAAGGGATGAGAGAGTCAGAGGGGGAGGAAGAGAGACAAAGAGAGAAAGAGACCATGGGGGAGAATGACACATAAGGAGAGATGATCTTTGTTCTAAAAAGAAACAAGAAGAAGAGGCGCTCTGGTGCAGATAATCCTTGGGTATAAAGAGGTATATACTAGGATACAGATATAATACTCACAAAGGTGTTTGCACCAGTGATGTGCAGTCACTAGAGGCAGGTGAGGCAGGGCTTCACCTCTCATATGGGCAAAAATATGTATTTTTTTATTGGCTTTAAAAAAAATAAAAAAAAATATTGCAATTTTTTTTCCCAGCATTTCTTTTTCACAGCTACATGTTGTGCAATGGAGAGGCACAAGCAGGTCTGCCGACTGCTACCCTCCATTACACAACATGCTGCGCCACCTACTGGATGAAAGTGGTTAAGATCATTGCATGGCCCATAAGTGCTTATTTGAGGCAGGCCTCTTTGGGGTTGACCCAATCCAGTGAGAGGCATCAGTCAGGGGAATTTAGGGTTGGGGCTGGATGTTAAATCATATAAAACAAAACAAAAATTATTAAAAACTACTTTCATTTATTTTGTTGCTGCCCTGTGCAGTTGCCAGCTTTGCTCCAGTGAAAAAGAGAGTTCTGTACTTCCCCTCCAAGTGCAGTGGAATGTGCCACTGTAATTGCCTTACAGAGCAGCAAGAGATGCAGAGAGCAGAGTTTTAGCCACATTTTATTGTAGTAAGTGCTGCAACCTTATATTTTGCTGAAAGGGATTCTGTTAGTGAAAATGATAATTCGATGAATGTGGTTTAGTGTTTTTTTACTCTTTTACAGCAGTTTAAGGATCATTTTTGTGTTTTGCTTACTCAAACTTTACACCCACTACCTTAGCAGCTTGCCTCTGTACTGCACACTAGTATATAGTCTCACTCTCTTACTGACATTAATGTTACCTTAGCAGATTGCCTCTGTACTGCAGACTAGTATATAGTCTCAGTCTCTTACTGACTTATTAATGTTACCTTAGCAGCTTGCCTCTGTACTGCACACTAGTATATAGTCTCACTCTCTTACTGACTTATTAATGTTACCTTAGCAGCTTGCCTCTGTATATGGTTTATAGGCTCATCACTCTCTTACTGATTTATGAACTCTCTGTAGCTCTGCAACTGTGTTTTCTCACAACATTATCTTACTATTATGCTGTTTGTATGGATGAGTTGTTATTTGACAAGAGTAAGCTAGACCAACAGCATGGTAATGTAAAATAAAACCAAGCAGTTTAGAATGAGTTATAGCAAATACTGTACTCTCCATGGCTACTGTAGCTATAGTATTTAATTTAAACCAGGGATTCCTTAGGTGTATGTTGGACAACCCTGATGTAGACAACAAATAATTATTTATTAATGCTCCCATTCATATGTGCTGTTCTGTTTCAGATATTTAAAATAGATTGTAGACTATTAGCATTTGATAGTCACTTAAAATATAACTTAAACATTCAGTGGTGCCTCCCCCATTTCAGTGTTCCCTCTCTCCCCACTTATGTGTCTCTCTCCCCCTTCTGTCTCACTCCCCTCTGTCTGTCTCTCTCTCCCCTCTGTGTCTCTCTCCCCTCTGTGTCTCTCTCCCCTCTTTCTCTCTCTCTCTCTCTCTCTCTCTCTCTCTCTCTCCCCTCTGTCTCTCTCTCTCTCTCTCTCTCTCTCTCCCCTCTGTCTCTCTCTCGCTCCCCCTGTCTCTCTCTCTCTCGCTCCCCCTGTCTCTCTCTCGCTCCCCTCTGTCTCTCTCTCCCCTCTGTCTCTCTCTCTCCCTCTCTCTCTCTCTCTCTTTCTCTCTCCACTGTCTCTCTCCCCTCTGTCTCTCTCTCTCTCCCCTCTGTCTCTCTCTCTCTCCCCCCTCTGTCTCTCTCTCCCCTCTCTCTCTCTCTCTCTCTCTCCCCTCTCTCTCTCTCCCCTCTGTCTCTCTCTCCCCTCTGTCTCTCTCTATCCCCTCTCTGTCTCTCTCTCTCCCCTCTCTGTCTCTCTCTCTCTCTCTCTCTCTCTCTCTCTCTCTCCCCTCTGTCTCTCTCTCTACCCCCTCTGTCTCTCTCCCCTCTCTCTCTCTCTCTCTCCTCTCTCTCTCTCCCCTCTCTCTCTCTCTCTCTCTCTCTCTCTCCCCTCTGTCTCTCTCTCTCTCCCCTCTGTCTCTCTCTCTCCTCTCCCTCTCTGTCTCTCTCTCTCTCCCCTCTGTCTCTCTCTCTCTCTCTCTCTCTCTCTCTCTCTCTCTCCCCTCTCTCTCTCTCTCCCCTCTGTCTCTCTCTCTCCTCTGTCTCTCCTCTCTCTCCCCCCTCTGTCTCTCTCTCTACCCCCTCTGTCTCCCTCCCCTCTGTCTCTTTCTCTCTCTCTCTCTCTCTCCTCTCTCTCTCTCCCCTCTGTCTCTCTCTCTCCCCTCTGTGTGTCTCTCTCTCTCCCTCTGTGTGTCTCTCTCTCCCCTCTGTGTGTCTCTCTCTGTCTCTCCCTTTGTCTCTGTCTCTCCCCTCTGTCTCTCTGTCTCTCCCCTCTGTCTCTCTGTCTCTCCCCTCTGTGTCTCTCTCTCTCTCTCTGTGTGTCTCTCTATATCCAGCTCTCTTTCTCTATCCGTCTGTCTCTCTCTCTATCCATCTCTCTCTCTATCCATCTCTCTCCCTGCCTCTCCCACTCCCTCTGTCTCTCTCCTTGTGTATAGAAAAACAAATGGGACCCTACTTATTCTTAAGTAGTATGTCTAGAGAAAAGAAGGTGCGCCTATTTATGCTTCTCCCCAAAATACGGGTTTAACCAATAGATTGGCAATTCACAAACTAAAAACTTTGCATCCATTGGGACTTAACCTCAATGTGGATCTAGCAGCCTTTTAGACTAAATTTTTTCGGGCTGCATCTAGTTTGTGCATACTTCTCTCTCTGCTTATCCTTTTTCAACAATTATTCATTTATTAACATATACAACTAGCAATGTGTAATATTTATATTACATAATAGTTCATATAGAATTTCTGAAATGAATTAATGTTTAACACTATAAGTATAGTTCTGCATTTAGTAAAGATTACACTAGCCAATTCAATCTAGGTCTAGTTATATCGCATTTATCTTTAATCATTATTAGTACAACAACCATTAGGCAATATTGAGACCTGTATCATACACGATTGATCACGGCATTCCCTTTGGAACTGTTAACCCTACTTAGACTTGTCGAACGGAATACATCAGCATACAAATAAAGTATACTTGGACGGCATTCCCTATGAATTGTCAATTCTACTTAGATTTGTTGAATGTAACACATCAACATGCAAAAAGCAAAATATATTTGCACCACTCTACAATTTTGAGTACTAAGATTTATCTAATCTATTCGATTATATATTTAGGCATGAACACTAATCACACTTCATTATAGTAGTATAACACAGTTACTACCAATACTTTAGTTATGTATATTCATTACAAATATTACATACATTTTTCATATATAATCACATACACATACTATCCTATATATCATATCAAACAGATATGAATATATAGACTCTAGACATAATATTCATTTAACAATTGTAAAGTTTGGATTTCCACTGGCGCTTATAAATTAAGCTAGGATTTATGCTACCATTATATGTGTAACTTATCTAAGTGAAATATTATAAGTGATTCTGATTTGTATCAGTGTAAAAACAAAAGTATCTAAGTGTCTCAGACAACGGATATTTAGGATTTAAGTCCTATGTGTTGACTGGTATAAAATTTTTTTTTTTATGTTTTGAAAAGAATAATATTACTAAATCTGTAATTACAGATGATGTGGATAGTGTTCGTGAATAGATTATGAGGAGTAAATAAGTGTAAGTGAAGCTAGTGACGATCCAATTTACAGTGATAAGAAATGGATATAACTATATCCAAAAAATAAAGAAAGATATAGAAGTGTTAAAACTATTTTATTAAACTAAATTATCTGTCAACAATAAAACTTTAGGATTAACTAAAAGATATATGGCAAATAAAACAAATAAAAGCAAATAAAACAAGGGACGTCTCCCTATGAACTTGTTTCAGTAAGTCGAGTGACTTGACAGTATATGGTCTCTGAATATAACTTGATAAACAAAAAATGCCACCTTGGGATTAAAGCAAGCTGTAAGGTACCTTACAAATGTCTGTTGGGAATCGTGTAAGTGCCGATGTTCTGTGAGCTTCCTTCTCAGTTTTGTTCCTTCGTGGCTTAACGTGAGATAACAAACAAGCCTCCGTTCCTGATTGGTGGTTAGGGGGTCACACCTCTCTTAGGATAGGCTGTGACTGTGCACGCTGGATGTTTAGCGTGTTCAAATGTAATTGATCTTTTTCAAGATGTTTGAACTGCAGCTGTAAAAAACTTTTTTCTTCTGCACTTTGATGTGCGATATAGGGGATCCACTGTTAGAAAGAAAAGCTGTGCTCCACTTTCTCGCTGATCAGATCCTTGGTCCTCCTTGTGGTTTTGGCTCCTAAATCATGAAAATTAGAGAGTCCACTTGGGGGGCGGGATCGCAGCTTCTTGGAGTTTGTAAGACTTTCTTTAAACGTGGTTGTAGAAAAGTGGTAGTAGAAAAGTCTGGAGTAAAATCTATGCGTTTCACCCTCTGGGGGCTTTATCAAAACATCCAGCGTGCACAGTCACAGCCTATCCTAAGAGAGGTGTGACCCCCTAACCACCAATCCGGAACGGAGGCTTGTTTGTTATCTCACGTTAAGCCGCGAAGGAACAAAACTGAGAAGGGAAGCTCACAGAACATCGGGCACTATACACGATTCCCAACAGACATTTGTAAGGTACCTTACAGCTTGCTTTAATCCCAAGGTGGCATTTTTTGTTTATCAAGTTATATTCAGAGACATATACTGTCAAGTCACTCGACTGTACTGAAACAAGTTCATAGGGAGACGTCCCTTGTTTTATTTGCTTTTATTTGTTTTAATTGCCATATATCTTTTAGTTAATCCTAAAGTTTTTATTGTTGACAGATAATTTAGTTTTAATAAAATAGTTTTAACACTTCTATATCTTTCTTTATTTTTTGGATATAGTTATATCCATTTCTTATCACTGTAAATTGGATCGTCACTAGCTTCACTTACACTTATTTACTCCTCATAATCTATTCACGAACACTATCCACATCATCTGTAATTACAGATTTAGTAATATTATTCTTTTCAAAACATAAAAAAAAAAAAAAAAAATTTATACCAGTCAACACATAGGGACTTAAATCCTAAATATCGCAGTTGTCTGAGACACTTAGATACTTTTATTTTTACAACCTGATACAAATCAGAATCACTTATAAATATTTCACTTAGATAAGTTACACATATAATGGTAGCATAAATCCTAGCTTAATTTATAAGCGCCAGTGGAAATCCAAACTCTTACAATTGTTCTCAACCTAAACTACTGAGGAGGAGTAGTGTTTCCCACATCCACCAGGCATACAGGATTTTTTAGTTAGCGCCAACCCTCTAGTTCACTATAATATCATTTAACACATAAATAGGAACTTAGCATAGTAATACTTGATTTTTCTAAATATAAATTGATTTGACACTTAATCCTTATTTTGCTATAAATTAGCACGTTAAACTTAACACACGTATATCAGCTGCAAATTTCACCCATATTAAACTTCATTATCTCGGATTTAACCACATATTAGTCACTAGTTGTTAGGCCCATATTATTAATTATTATCAACATTTCACTCTATATATGCACTATTTAGATTTACTTCCCTTATGGAGCAACCGATTCATTTACACTAGTCAGACCACGTCCAGTGCTATTCGAGTAGCTCTGACTCTCTCAGTCCCTTATTTGTCTCTCTAACCCTCTGTGTGATTGTGTCTTTCTCTTCTTTCTCTCTAACCCTCTGTGTCTCCTCTCCCCCCATCTCTCGCTCCTCTCCCCCGAGCGCTTATCTGTGTTTCGGTCTACCTTTTATTTATTTAATTAATGAATTGGTGGTGCCCTCTGAGGATGTGGCTTTATTTAAAGGGGTGGGGTCAAGCCCCCACCATCTTTAAATTTCAACCATTTGCCACTGGATCAAGACTTTTTATATTAACTTAATAATGAAGGAATCTATAAGCATAATTTTGCAGCATTAAAGTAAAAAGTATTTTTAAACATATTTTAATGGGCCTGGATTTCTAGATCTCATAATCAGAGCAAGCATTTTGTTATAATCCTTTAGACTGAAATCAGATGTTACTAATTTGACCATTTTTCCAAGACACCATTAAAGGGACATGAAACCTTTATTTTTCTTTTCATGATTTTAGAAAGAGCATGCAATTATAAATAACCGTTCCAATTTACATCTAATATCTAATT